>NW_026057582.1:26636300-26654496 GCF_023721935.1 Panthera uncia
TTTTTTTTTTTTTTTAATTAGGTTAATAAACCAAGGGGGAGAGCATGAAAGATTACATAAATATAGGACAAGCCTACCTTGTCAGTTTCAATCTCACAAACCACTTCATCTTCTGCAACAGTGTCTCCAACAGCTGAAAAGACAGTCAAAGGCTGCCTGTTAAGTGGGAAGGACTCTAATAGCCACAAAATCCCTTTTGACAGGTGTGTTAAAACACCCTTTTCCTATAGGGTCAGGAAAAATTACACTGCACGTAATAAGAAGAAAGGAGCCCAATTACTGAGGCAGGGAGAGGGGGAGGGCAATGACAACTTTATAAAGCATTTAAACTTAAGAAACGAGTAAGGCCTGAAATCTTACCTTTCTCCCACCTAACATCTCCCTCTGTGACAGATTCTGCAAACGCTGGGGTTTTGACTGTAATCACATCATCCTCTAGGAAAAGGGCAAAAAAGAAAAATCACATGGAGTCCATATATTTCCGTTTTAATTAAACTCCATTGTTGCTCTTCCCATTAAAACGCCATTCCCAAGCAGGCAGGGAATTGAAGGCTGGTACTTACTGCACACAGCTGTAGTTCTGAAGAAGCGAACACTGAAGACACTACTGTTGTTAATACTACAGAAAAAACATAAGAAAAGTAAGCTCCTTTAGCAGGTGAACCACTCACATCTTAGTCTAGATAAGGCACCATGGATTACTTTCCCTTTAAATCAGTGATTCTCAGCCAGGGGTGTCCATCAGTGTCACCTAGGGGAACTTTTTCAAAGCATACGTGTCCAGGTCCCATCCCCAGAGATTATGACTCAGCAGGTCTATGGCAGAGCCCAGATGATTTGGGTGCCCTAAGAAGTAAGCTCCTCGGGTGAGTCCAGAACCCTGTGCTGAAGTGAAACGTCAGGTCTCACAAAATAGAGCCTTACATTTGGTTCAGTGAAGGAAAAGATAAGCATCTTGGTCCTTTGCACACCCACCAAAAGGAACTGGCTTCCTGATTAGGTTTTTTCTTAACCAAATCCACCTAAGATAAAGTACGTGCCATTGCGCGCCACAAACAATGAAATTTTTGTCTGCACGATTACAGACCGAGATCAGATAAGGCAGCAAGATGACACAGTTAACTCTGTATTAAAACAAGATGTTATGGGCCAAGGGTGGGGGCAGGGGCAGAACCACCAAAAAAGTCCTAAGATATCTCTTAGTCTGTTCTCCTGCTAGGAGGCAGCACACTGGTCCATTCTGGACCCACTCAAGAAGAACCTCAAAAGACCAAGGTATTTTCCAATATGGCACTAACTTCATATAATGTAAACTAGAGAATGAGATCACCTTATATGCACGAAAGCAATAAGAGTGGTTAACTTTAGAGAGTGGGACATGTAGATATATATGGTATCCATGGTTATCTGTTAACACACATATACATTTGGGGAGAATGACTAGGACCGATGGGGACTTTCACTTTCTACACTTCAGGACTGTTTGAATATTCTACAACAAGCACCTTTAGGATACGAAAAACAGATTTAAGTTGCCTTTTGTTTTTATTTATTTACTTATTTTAATATTTATCATTGAGAGAGAGAGAGAGAGAGAGAGTGAGAGAGTGAGTCAGAGCACAAATAGGGGAGGGGCAGAGAGAGAGGGAGACACAGAATCTGAAGCAGGCTCCAGGCTGAGCTGTCAGCACAGAGCCTGACATGGGGCTCGAACTCACAGACCATGAGATCACCTGGACCGAAGCTGGACACTTAACCAACTGAGCCACCCAGGCGCCCCTAAGTTGCCTTTTGACATTTCTACTTTTGTAATGTCAAAATAACTATAAGATCTATGTGGAATCAAGGGGAAAATGTATGTTATTTTTTGAAAAAGCACAGAACACAAAGTGATCTGCATAAAGTCTATAACCATGTGTAAGCACACGTTCGTGGGACAGAACTGGTGGGTAATGTGCAACTGCAGAGACTGCTCCGTGAGAACACTCAAGAACCTGGAGCACTGGCTGTCTCCAGGAAAAGGAGCTTGGTGGCACTGCAAGACCACTTGTGAATCATGAAAAATCAAAATGTTTTATGATGAAAGGATTTTTAAAATAAAGTGGGTACCTTATTCACAGAAAACAGACAAAAGACAACACAAAAACAGTTATAAGATAAGGTGATCTCACCCCTGAAATTTTAGTGTTTTTTTGAAAAACAATTTACTTTCAGATGCTAATTTGTTGTATATATTGCATAGAAATTTGTGGTTGTTCCAATTTTCATTTAAATTGTAGATGAAGGGCATCTAGTTGGTTAAGTGTCTGACTCTTGGTTTCGGCTCAGGTCATGATCTCACGGTTTGTAAGAATAAGTCCCATGTCGGGCTCTCAGCTTATGGTATGGAGCCTGCTTGGGATTCCCTCTCTCTCCACCTCTCCATCCCTCCCCTGCTCATGCTCTCTTAAAAAAAAGAAACAAAATGTATTATATGTTCACTGTAGAATATTTGGAAACAGCAAAAAAAAGTACAGTAAAAATACAGAACCATTTTATAACCTGCGTTCTCCCACTTATCATAGTGTGAACATGTTAACATGACATAGCTTAACCAACCCCGTGTTGTTTCCCCATTTTGAGAGAAATCTGGGTATACCAGGAGTTCTTCAGTATAGATTCTTAGAAATGGAATTGCTAGATCAAAAAATACACAGTTCAAAGACTCATGAATGTCAACTGCCCTCCAAAAAAACCTCAGAAATTCATTCCTTTAGTACTAAGTGCATCATTTTCTCAATTGAAAAGAAAATCCCATTGTGATGCATGGTGAAGAAGGAACTAATCTGCTGACCCTTCATTTTAAAGACTCTCCCTAGACAGAAAGTAGCTTGATAGCTGTTTAACCGATAACTAGAGAGCATCCTCTTACCACCACCCTGAAAATACTTGGAATGAAAAGTGGCATTAAGCAACATTCATAAGCAGAAGTTAATCTGAAACACACATGGGTGGCCTTTCTCAAACTGCATTATGCAATAATAGCATTCCCTCCAAAGCAGTCAAAGTCCCAGGACTCAACTGACTAGTCTTTTGCTTTTACTGTTTCAAAAATGAATACTATGCTACCAAGAGGATGCTCTAAATCTCCACAATAAATGTTAACCTCCAGCCCTTCGGCAGCATCTGTATCCAACCAGAATACTTATGGGTACCCTTGTATATTTATTCCCATAAAGAGAGGGTTCCAATTTCACTTTCTTTATAATCTAAACACCTGAGGACAACCACACTCTCGGGCCAGCACTGGACATGAGGCTGAAGCTCAAGGTATATCACACATCATAAATCAACAACAAGATTAGGTCTAGAGACTCAACATAACCACCTTGATAGCTAGGCTTCGAAGCCAGTGAAGAAAGCAGATGGTCAAATTCAGAACTAGAGTCTTAAATACCCTGTGGTCACACATTTGTGCTCCCCAGTGATACTTACACAATCTTCCTGCTGTCAGGGTAACCTGGTCCCTGACATAAGGAGACCCCTGCAAGAAACAAAACAACTCTTAACCAACAACTCTTATCTTATACAGGTTACCTGCTGGGAATGGAAAAGTCTGTCCACCTCCTAATGCTGAGATAGAGCAAGATCAAATGTAGGCACCAATATAATCTTTATCAAAAGAGTCCTGCTTCTCAATGGCAGAGAGCAACAGGTATGTGGGGTTGAGACTGGGTATATGTTTGAAGAGGAAAGGGGAGAATTCTAAGGGCAAAGCTGGAAGTAGTTTTATCATCTTATTTACCTTAAAATTCATAAACTTCCATTATCCTTACATATTTTCACAATAAAACCTCCCTACTCCCCAAGTGTTCAAATATAACTGAAACTTGAGAAAGACACATAATGGCTTCTCTTGTGACTACACACAGCCTCATCTGAGAAGCAGTGGGAATGTTTGGTCTGGGTTTCTGTTTCCCTGGTTACTTAAAATGCATGAAGCTGGAAATCTTACTACCCAAACTCTAGTAGCAAAGACTGGGCTACTTTAGGTTCAGGGTCTCCAGTTTGCCCCAGTACCAAGCAAATCACGGTCCCTCATTTCAGTTTATTGTCTTCCTGTGATCTCCCTGAGGTCTTCCCCTCTGGTCAGACTCAACAAGGTTGGAGCCCCTTTCTGCTCCACCAGTTGTCCTTATCACAGATAACGGCACTTCCCCAAGTGACAACTAGTTACTACAGTACAGCTGCCTCCCCTAACAAATTCTTTCATAGCTCTTATTTCCTTCAGATCTATTAACAATTCTTTCCAAACCATGGGCTCAGGAGACACCAAATGGGAAACAGCACTCTCTTGTGCCCCCTCCTCCCCCAAATCTCCAAGGTTTCAGAGTCAAGTAAGTCACTTCTCTGTTCAGCAGTCAATGCCTCTGCGGTACAAATCCCAAGTACAGCATGTCTTTGAGCCAGAACAACCAACAGCTCATACAGAGTTTTGGAACCCTGAGTCCAATTTAGAGTTCATCCTATAGCAAGTCTCATTTATACAGTGCTTTAGGGTTTACCAAAAGCTTTCACAGGGGCACCTGGATGGCTCAGTTGGTTGAGCCATCAGAGCAATCTGACTCTTGATTTTGACTCAGATCATAATCCCAGGGTCATGGGATTGAGCCCCGCATCTGGCTCCTCACTATGCATGGAGGATGCTTAACATTCTCTCGCTTTCTGCCCCCTCCCCTTCTCATGCTAATTAAAAAAAAAAAAAAAAAAAAAAGCTTTCACATAAATGACCTCATTTTGATTTTCATGTCTCACACCTCCCTGAAGTAGAACGACCATCTGTCATTATTCCCATTTCATACATAAGTAGGGTTTCTGGAGGTTTAAGTAACTAGCCCAAGGTGAAGCCTTGGGATACAACGCAAACCCCAAGTACAAACCCCAAGTTCTTTCCGTTGTCCTGCCAGTCTATAAATGGGGAAAATGTTTACTTTTGGGATTCCTAGTTTAAAAGAATATTTATTGTTGAGAGTCCACTACAAGCTCACTCTGCTAGGTGCCTATGTTCTCAGGACTCTTAGGATGAAGTCCAAAAACTTTACACATCCCTGAACTGTACAGCCCTCCCTATCTTTGCAGCCAGACAGACTTCCTTTCCATTTCTGTGACCGGTTAAGTCCCTTCCTGCCTGAAAACGTTTGCACAAGCAATTCCCTTTGCCTGTAATATTGTTCTCTTGGCCAACTGCTATGTATTCTTTAAGACTTGGCCTAAATGTCACTTCTTCTGGGAAGCCTTTAGTGACATTCTCACCACACTCTCCACCTTCCCAAGCTGGGCTACATCCCACCCTTTCATTACACCCTGGACTTCTCGCTCATAGTCATCACAATGTAATTGTGTCCTTACGTGTGCATAAATGCATATTTGCTGTCTCTCCAGCTAGCCTTAAGATTCTGGAGGGTATCCCTGTCACTTAGCACAGTGCCTGGCATGTAGTAAGAACTCAATAATTCATCTGTTGAGCACAGGAGTAAGCGACAACATGGTGGGTTAAGAGTTGAGGCTGAGGAGTCAGGTAGACCTGGCTTGACCGATAGTTGGCCGAGTGACCTTGGTGAAGGCACTTACCCCTTCTTGGGTTATGCATTTGTAAAAGAGAATACCTCTTTTATTGTTTCTTGATGATTAACTGCAAAATGTGCAGAAAGCACTCAGAACAATGCCTGGCACACAGAAAGCTCACAATAGGATCAACTCATTCAACAAACATTTATGCCAGGCATATAAAAAATTATTGGGATAAAACCTAAATTCCTTCCAATAGTCCACACACCATCTTCTATCTCAGACCATTCCCTCCCTTAACCAAAATTCTCTGGCTAAATCACCTTTTTTTTCCCAGTGCCAAAACACTGCCAAGCTCTTCCCTTCCTCGTGGTCTCTGTACATGCTATTCCCTTTCCTTCTCCTCGTCTTCACTGAACTGGCCTCTGTCACACCCTCTGGGTTGCAGCTTTAATGTCCCCTACTAAAGGGGGCCCTTCTGTCCACCTTCATTTGTTTCCTTCTCGGCGCTTGACCAAAATTCATGATCCCTCATTTGCTTAGCAATTTACACTGTCTTTTCTCCTAGATTGGAAGTTCCAGAAGGGCAAGAACTGTCAGCTGCTGCATCCCTAGGGAGCACCTAGTACAGGCAGGAGAAACTCAGTGACTATGTGCTAAATGAATAAACGATAGCTGTTCTTATTAAATAGTACTTTGTTTCACTCCTATATATCTGAACATCATGTGGAGAAACATTAGCACCCCGGTTTCCTCACTTACTGCTCTGCCCAGGAGAAAAGCATGTTAGGTGAAGACAAGGGCACAACTTACCAGGCAGGGAACGTCTCCCTAGAGGGCAGTTCCCCTGTTGAGAAAGAAGACATTATCGACGTCACCCAAGATGAAAGGAGGGAAGAAACAGCTTTTTCTTTTAAGTACAGACTCAAAGCTGCCCGGGTGCTAGTGACAGGTGAATCTCATGACTCCAAAAGGCAAATGCAACAACCAGGGCTCTCAGTCCCAGCCGGGCCTGACAAACTATCTCAACTTCCCACCGGGGCTGAACACCCACTGACTAACGGGAGAGGGGGGGCGGGCCCCGGATCCCGTCTGGACTCCGCCGCGCCTCCTCCCAAACTCTGAGTCTCGTGTCGGGACGGGCGCGGCTCTGGGAGGCTCCTCAGCCCCGGCGCGGAGGGTGGGGCGCAGCCGGGGACGGGGCGCCGGCTGCCTCGGGAAAGCTGGGGGCCGCGGGGCTCTGCAAGACGCCCCAGAGAGCAGCCGCGGCCCCGGGCCGCCCAGTCCGCGGCCTCCGCGTCCCGGTGCCCTTGGTGCCCGGCTTGACCGGCGCGCCGTGCCCCAGCTCCCCAGGCTGCCCCTCGGCCCGCCGGCGCGTTTCTCATCCGCCGGGGCCCCGGCCCGGCCGGACCGTACCTTCTGAAAAGCAGACAACGAGCGGCTGAACGCCCGAGACACGCAGCGTGACCGGGACAGCATCGCGGCGGCGGCAGCGGCGGAGCCGAGGGCGGGCGGACACCGGATATAGGGCCCGGCAACAGCCGGAAGCGGGGCGGGCCACGGTACCTGCCGCCCGGGGAGGGGTGTTCGGAGCGAACCACTGGCGGGTGGGGGGAACCGACGGGCCGCGCGGACCAGCCCCGGCCTCAGCCCACCTGTCAGCGCCAGGGAGCCTACGGCGGTGGGGCGCTCTTGGAGCCCGCTGCACTGCCTGCCGGCCTGGGTCGGTCCTCCCGGGGCACCTACGACTGTCCGGAGACCAGGCCGCTCCCGGAGTCCCGCCCTCCCCGACCTTTCCTCAGAGCTGGCCCTGAGTTTGGCGCCAGTCTCTCCTGGGACCCCGGGACACCGCGCCTTTCCACCTCTGCACTACCGGCAAAGAGAAGGAGGCTGGCATGGGCTTTGAACTCGGACCTTGGCAGACACGCCTGCCCTATCTTACACTTGAGTGGCCTTGGGCAGGTGACATTGTTTCCTGAGCCTCGGGTTCCTCAGATATATATAAAAAAGCAAGAGTCACTTCCCGGCCTCCCTAACCCCAGAACAAAGAAGCAGCCCCAAGGAACCTCTAAAGGTTCCCACTGCCCTTTTACCAGCGAAGATCAGCAAGTAGCCTTACTTCTGCAACGTCTCCTGATCTTCCCTCGTCCTGCTCAAATTCTCTCCAAGCTAATTGTAACCCCATACATCCTATGCATTTTGGAGGTGGTTCCTTAGTCACTCTATCCCTAGAATACAAACCACGAAATGAGGGACCTTGTCTGTCTTGTTCACTGCTGTATCTCAGCACTTGGAACAGAGATTGGCATAGGTAGGTGTGTATTAACCATCCTGCGTGAAACCTTCAAAGTGAAAGCACATAGCACCACCACCCCTCTTTAGTTTTCCCTCCCCTTCAATGCCCAAGCCCCTGAATGTTCAACCGTATAGCTCACCTTCCTAATAGAAAAGGTTTCCTATAAGCTTTGGTGGAATTAAGAATGAATGAATGAATGAGCCACTAATGCCTGTTCATGTTGGTTGCTTCAGCTGAGTCATCTTGCCAGGTCCGCAGGCACCTTTATGGTGCCTTCACTCACCTAAACTCTGGAAGCTTCCACCTCAATCCTGCAAGGATTGGCAGAAGCCCTAACGAGAAATAGAGAAAACCTTCTTGCTCAGCTGCTGCCCCTGATCAAGTCTTCAGCATCCGTCACCTGGATTCTTTTAAAAGCTTCCAAAAGGGACCACCTGGCTCCACTCACGCTTTCTCTAACCCATCCTCCATGTCAAAGATCCTTTAGAAACACACATCTAATCCTGTCACTCTTATGATTGAAGTTTTTCAACTGCTTCAACCTATCAGTAGGATGAAGTCCAAACTCCTCAGTTTGACCAGGCACCTGATAACCTGGCCTTTGGCTATGTTGTGATCCCCGCCCCCCTGATTTTCACTGATGTTGAGCTTTCGTCCTTACCACACCACTGGCAATAGCCCCGGTGTGCTATTTCACTCCTTCCCATCTTGGCGTGGGCTGATCCTACCTCTTAGTTGCCTAGGGACTTCTAATCATCATGTGAGTCTCTTTTGAATCCCTTTCCTAATAATCAGAGTTAACAGATACCTTTTCTGTGCTTCCAAAGCATTGTGCCTGTGTCTCTCCTTTGCATTATAATGTCCTTTTTTTCCTGTCTCCTCTCCTGGACAGAGCAGAAGGAGGAGAGATGACTCTATTCTTCTGAATCCTGTGCACAGAACACAGTGCCTGCTATGCTGTAGGTACTCAGTAAATACAAATGGAATTACTAAATACTGCCATGCTTATAAGACTTCTGGATGCAGCTAAAGAATCCCAAAACAGTAATCCCTTGCAGGGTTTGCTGTTAGTATTTCTTCGATAGCTATGGGGTGCCTGGGTGGCTCAGTCGGGTTAAGCGTCCGGTTTGGCTCAGGTCATGGTTTCATGGTTTGTGGGTTCGAGTCCTGTGTCAGGCTCTGTGCCGGCAGTTCAGAGCCTGAAGCCTGCTTCAGATTCTGTGTCTCCCTCTATCTCTGCCCCTCTCTCGCTTGTGCTCTCTCTCTCTCAAAGATCAGCAAACATTAAAAAAAAAAAAGAGTGGAGGAATCTCAAATGCTGCTTCACTTTGTTTTAATGTTTCTTAGACAGCTACTTAATTTTTTCCACTTTAAGTAATTCATTTGAGAGGTTCCTATCTAAAGTTTAGAAGTTCAGGCATAGATGATGTGTGGCAAAGCATTTCTCCTGGAGTTTCAGTGATCACCCAAGTTAATCTCAGATGTTACGGTTTTAGACACCCACATATACGTGCTGGTGCGCACACACACGTACAGCAGAATGCAAAGTCTGTCTCAGAGGATAAAGGTTGAAATCGATTTCCTTGAGACTCATAAATGAGCTTCTGTGAAGTCCAAGTTCCAACCCAATAAGCTCTCACCCTCTTCTGTATTTAGAGCCTCCTAGGACATAGCATCATCTATTAGGACAGGAGTTATGTATGTAAGTTCATAAACTTGTGTTTGTGGCAGAGTTCAAAAGGGAATTTATTTATTTTTTTACATTAAAAAAATCTTAATTCCAATATAATTAACATACAGTGTTACATTAGTTTCGAGTGTACAATATAATGATTCAACAAGTCTGTATATCACTCAGTGCTGATTAAGTGCACTCTTTTTTTTTTTTTAATGTTTATTTCCGAAGGAGAGAGACAGAGAGTGAGTGGAGGAGGGGCAGAGAGAGAGAGACACACACACACACACAGAATTCAAAGCCGAAGTCTGACGCTCAACCGACTGAGCCACCCAGGCGCCCCTAAGTGCACTCGTTTTTTTAAAAAAACTTTTATTTATTTTAGAAAGAGAGAGAGAAAGAGAGAACGAGTGGGGGAGGGGCAGAGAGAGAGGGGGACAGAGGATCTGAAGTGGGCTCCGTGCTCACAGCAGAGAGGTCAATGCGGGGCTTGACCTCACAAACTATGAGATCATGACCTGAGCCAAGGCTGGATGCTTAACAGACTGAGCCACCTGGATAAGCGCACTCTTAATCCCCTTCACCTGTTTCACCCATCCTCCCACCCACCTCCCCCCTGGTAACCATCAGTTTGTTTTCTGTAGCTACAAGTCTGTTTTTTTGTTTGTCTCTTCCCTTTGTTTTGTTTCTTCAATTCCACACATGGGTGAAATCATATGGTATTTATCTTTCTCTGATTGGTTTTATTTTACTTAGTATTATACTCTCTAGATCCACCCATGTTGTTGCAAATGGCAAGATTTTGTTCTTTTTTTTTTTTTTTTAATTTTTTTTTTCAACGTTTTTTATTTATTTTTGGGACAGAGAGAGACAGAGCATGAACGGGGGAGGGGCAGAGAGAGAGGGAGACACAGAATCGGAAACAGGCTCCAGGCTCCGAGCCATCGGCCCAGAGCCTGACGCGGGGCTCGAACTCACGGACCGCGAGATCGTGACCTGGCTGAAGCCGGACGCTTAACCGACTGCGCCACCCAGGCGCCCCAAGATTTTGTTCTTTTTTATGGCCGAGTAATATTCCACTATGTATACATATATATTTTCCACTATATATATATATATGTATATTTTCCACTATATATACCATTTATCCATTCATCTATTGATGACACTTGCACTGCTTCCCTAATTTGGATATTGTAAGGTTTTATTCAAAAATATTTTTAGGGGCGCCTGGGTGGCTCAGTCGGTTGAGCGACCGACTTCGGCTCAGGTCATGATCTCACCGTTTGTGAGTTCAAGCCCCACATCGGGCTCTGTGCTGACAGCTCAGAGCCTGGAGCCTGCTTCCGATTCTGTGTCTCCCTCTCTCTCTCTGCCCCTCCCCCGCTCATGCTCTGTCTCTCTCTGTCTCAGAAATAAATAAACATTAAAAAATTAAAAAAATATATTTTTATTTATTTTTGAGACAGAGAGAGACAGAGCATGAGCAGGGGAGGGCAGAGAGAGAGGGAGACACAGAATCCGAAGCAGGCTCCAGGCTCCTGAGCTGTCAGCACAGAGCCGGATGTGGGGCTCGAACTCACAGACCGTGAGATCATGACCTGAGCCGAAGTTGGACACTTAACCGGCTGAGCCACCCAGGCGCCCTTAATTTGGCTATTGTAAGTAATGTTGCAATAAACATAGGGGTGCACATATCCTTTTGAATTAGTGTTTTCATATTCTTTGGGTAAATACCCAGTGGTGTGATTACTGGATCATCTGTTTTGTTTTTAATTTCAAAAGGGAATTAAAAAACATTTTTAAAAATTTTTTTTAACGTTTATTTATTTTTGAGACAGAGAGAGACAGAGCATGAACGGGGGAGGGTCAGAGAGAGGGAGACACAGAATCCGAAACAGGCTCCAGGCTCTGAGCTGTCAGCACAGAGCCCGATGCGGGGCTGAAACTCACAGACCGTGAGATCATGACCTTAGCCGAAGTCGGACGCTTAACCGACTGAGCCACCCAGGCGCCCCTAAAAAACATTTTAATTGTAAAATATATATTCAAAAGGGTATATAAATATATGTGTATTATTTAAAAAAAATTTTTTTTCAACGTTTTTTATTTATTTTTGGGACAGAGAGAGACAGAGCATGAACGGGGGAGGGGCAGAGAGAGAGGGAGACACAGAATCGGAAACAGGCTCCAGGCTCCGAGCCATCAGCCCAGAGCCCGACGCGGGGCTCAAACTCACGGACCGCGAGATCGTGACCTGGCTGAAGTTGGACGCTTAACCGACTGCGCCACCCAGGCGCCCCTTTTAAAAAGTAGTAAAAGGAATACCCACATTCACCATCCAGCTTAAAATGGAAAAGGCTTATGTGTCTTTCCCTGCTGGTCCCCCTAGAGTTAACCACTGCCAGGCTCAACTATATATTAACCCATGCCCTCCCTTCCATTATAGTTTCTATACGCATGTGTCTTAAACTTTAAATTTATTTTGCCTATGTTTTAAATTGAGGAAAATATGTATTTACTTTCAAATCATATAAGAAAAAATTTTTGCTTCTAGAAAGGATAAATAGCTCAGTTAATGAAAAACACAATGGAGGAGGCAGCCTACTTTAAATAACACACACAATATTCTTTTCTCTTACCTGAAATCCCCCAATATTCATACGTGTGGTCTGAACTACACACTCACATCCTTGTTTACATATTTTTTAATATTATTGACCAGATGGTAGATGGCTGGGCTATAGCCTATCTTTCCATCTTCTGGACTTCTTAAAATAGAGACTATATCCTATATTCACTTAGTATTATTCATAATACCTAGATTCCATCTATCTGTCCATCTCTCCATTAAGTTTTTTTAATGTTTATTTATTTATTTATTTATTTATTTATTTATTTATTTATTGTTTATTTATTTTTGAGAGAGAGAGAGAGAGCAAGCGGGGGAGGGGCAGAGAGAGAGGGGAGACACAGAATCTGAAGCAGGCTCCAGGCTCTGAGCTGTCAGCACAGCTGGAGAGGTCTTGACATTTTTCTTGCAGGTAAGAGCCCCCCAAACTAAGTATACAAGACTCGAATCTACGAACCACAAGATCATGACCTGAGCTGAAGTCACACACTTAACCAACGGAGCCACCCAGATACCCTTCTGTTCAATTGTAATTAACGATAATGGATGGATGGAACGCAATAAAAATCTCGACATTGTTGGGCCTATTTTTAAACGTAATATAACTGGAATCACAGCATCTGTGTCATTCTGTGACTTACTTCTTTCCCTCAACAGTGCGTTTTGAGGATTTACCCATGTTGAGTTGAGCTGTAGTTCATTGATTCTCATTGCCGTGTATCATAACATACACTCCACTTCCCAAACTGAAGGAGGAGAAGATGGCAAAATTCAAGGGATGTCTGGGGGTAGGGGGATTTGGCCAGTGAGTTCTCCCCAGCTCTGTCACAGATGGAGGCTCTTGGCCCAGCAAACAGCCTCCCCAACAGTGTTTAGACCTCTGCTAAAAGGAGAAGCCACACAGCCACTCCTTCCCGCACGGCCAAGATGCCGTATTTTGGTGCCGAGCCGGTTTTAGTATCCTCAGGATGCTTGAGGCACAGGGAGAATGATGTTCGCTTTGGAGCAGCCTCGCTGGGGAATTTGGAAGCAGAGGTCAGGAGCTCCCCGAAGGCCAGTGCAATGGGAGAAGCTGGGTAATTAAGTCCCCCAATTTTTAAGCAAAGGCAGAAGAGATGGCATTTCAGGAAGGGTTAGCTTTTCTGGGCATCTAAGTTGGGGCGGGGGTAGGAGATGGCATGGGGGGCGTGGCAGCCAACCAGCTCTGGCCTCTATCTGCATATTCATAAGCCCCCCCACAGCGGTTGGCTGCGCTAGGCAGCCCCCAAGGTCCCCACTGCCGGTGGCCGCTGCAGGGCTGCGTCTGTCAGATGGTGCCTTGCACTGAGAAGGGGTGGGCGGGAGGCTTCCCTCACCCGGCCACAGGCACCAGGCCTGCCTGGGGAGGAAGCCAATCACTTCCTGACCATGGCTCTTTGTGCCCCGGGGCTGGTGAAGAGTGGACTGCTCCATCTCCTGGGGTGGTAGACCCCACCTGGCCGCAGAGCCCAGGACTTGGATCTCCCCGAGGGCGTCTTCTCTGTGAGTAATACCGTCCCCTTCCATTTACCTGGCCAGAGCACTTTAAAAAAAAAAAAAAATGATGGAATGCTTCTTAAGAAAATTTTCAAGTATGTAGAAAAGTGGAGAGGCTAGCCTGGCAATACCCACCGCGTAGATTTAATCGTGGTTAATATGGTGCCATATTTGCTCCACCTGTTTTTGTTGGCTGAAGTATTTTCGAGCAAGTCACAGGCAGGACGGCAGGCCTTTTCGCTCCTAATACCTCACTCTCATACCCTGATACACATCTCCAGAGCACTTTTAAAACGCTTCTTTCATCAGGTTCTCACACCAGTCTTGAGTGACGGGATGATTTCATCCCCATTTTAGACAAGTGGAAAAGGCAGAAAGTGTGGCTTGAGGACAGATGGCTGTAGAAGAGCCCAGACCTCCTAACTCCCCGCCCAGGGCACCTGTCTCGGCCACAGGAGGGGATCTCACGTCCACAAGTGTTTCGCTAGATAGAATGAGACATTGCAGCCACTTTGTGACCTTGGGCATGTCACTTCACCTTGCTACGCTTCGGTTGCCTCATCCAACGCATGAAGATCTGAGGTTCCCTAGTACTGGTCTGTGATGTTTTCATTGGTTTTCTCTGCTGTCAGCCTAGAGCTGCTTCAGATCCTCTGTCCCCCTCTCTCTTTCTGCCCCTCCCTCACTCTCTCGCTCTCTCTCTCTCTCGCAAAAATAAATTAAAAAAAAATTTTTTTTTAAAAAGAAAAGACATTGTGAAGAGTTTTTTTTACAAAGCTAAACTTATTTGGGTATTATGCCCTTCCTCCTTTTTTTCTTAAAAAAAAAAGGATGGTTAAGATTCTTTTATGAAATAAAAATGATAGTGGATTGTAGTCTTATACATTTATTTTGGGGGGCTCTTACCTGCAAGTAAAATGTCAAGACCTCTCTCGCTGGTCCAATTTTTTGTTTGTTTTCCTTTTTATTAATGGTTGAAATCTAAAAGTCTGGAAACCGTGCACTGTGCCAGATGATCCCCAAGTCTCCTGCAGGGCTAAATAAAGTTCCAGGGCTGTGGGGCCTCCCAGACCCGTCCTAGAGGAATTAAGGAGTGCCTATTGTCAGTGCTGGAGACAGCAGGCACGAGGATCTGGGAGACCGCACTGTGGTCAATTCCCTTTTACAGATGAAGAAACTGAGAGGAGAAAGAGGCAAAGCTAACTTAGGTAAGAGCTAGTGAGTCTGATCCAAGTCCGACACCCAGTGGATCATCCTCACAGCCACCAATGACACAGACCCACAGGGTTCTGACTTGGTTGTATTTATGCCTGTCTATGACGGGGTTGTGTGGACTGAGCTGTCACACTGACCTCCTCTACCCATTTCCACCATCAGCCAATGCAGGGAGAACTGCTCAGGGCTGGACCAGAGACGGATAGGGTCATTCCCAACCCATACCCGCATGGGGATGATTCAGGGGGCTCCCAGAGAATGAAACAGAGATGAGGTTGGACATGAAAACACCTTAGTACAGTGTGAAAATGCTATATGACCTTGAAATGCGCCCCCACCCCCATCCCCCGAACAAGTTTACATTGACCGCTAAAGTTTGCTAGGCCTGGTAAGTACCTGGATGAGAGGCTGTTCAGGAATACTGTATCATATATAATGTGTGATCACAGCATGAATCCCGGTGGTGGACCCCGAGACCCTGTGACGTCTGCATGGGAGAGGCTGTTTCAGGGTAAGGCTTTTCCTCCATGTTTCTCCAATCATCTTATTGGTGGTTATCTGCTAGGCACAAGGCTGGTCCCATTGGAATCCAGCGGGGTCTAGGAAATGAACGAAAGAAATTCTGCGAAGAGAAATGCTACGTGTTCTCAACAAAAACCTGGCAGAAACTTTAACAAGGAAATAACAATAAACCTTCTTTCACAAATCTGGATTTAGCGTCAGTGGCAGCCATGAGAATGAACTGGCATCTCTCGGACTTTGCGTGGTGCGTTTTATCTAAGGCCCTCATAGTCTGCCTTGCTTTACTGATTGGTTCTCTGGTGGCCCTGCTGGAGTGTATCAGAGGCGTTCGCTGTTCCCTAAACGTGGGCACAGCACAGAAGGAAAGATACAGCCTGCACACTGCTGGTCTTACTTTAGCTGGCTCTGTGGGCTGCCCTTTCCCTCTGCCTCCTTGGGCAGAACTTTGGGAGATCTCAAGGAAGGTTTCTTGGAAGGGTATGGACTCTCAGGGAGAAGGGCTTCCCTGCTACGAAGCGATCTGTGCGGCTGAAAATTCCACGGACATTGGCTGTCTTTTCAGCCGGTACCCCCCCCCACCTCCACCCCGGCCCCCTTACCACTTCAGACACACAGTTTCTTTCTTAGGCCTATCATTTACTTGAAATTCCACTTAACTCTTATTTTACGCTTCCTAGCTGTAAAATCCTACATAACTTTATAGTTATCTCACGAGCCCTGTGGTCTGTGCTCGTTTGTAGCTCAATTTGCTTCTCTAGTGGAGTTTTGTATGTCTGGTGTCCAGGAATGTATACCCAAGAAAGAGTCAATGAGAGAAAATCCAGGCTTTGTTCGTTTGTTTTGTTAATTTAGTTAGTTAATTTAATTAGTTTTGTTAATTTTGTTAATTTTTAGAGTAGTTTTAGGTTTACAGCCAAACTGAGCAGGCAGTACAGAAATTTCCCATACATCCCCTGTCCCCACACATACATAGCCTTTCCCATAAAGGCAAGTTTTAAATACCAAGGGCAGGGTGCCTGGGTGGCTCAGTCGGTTAAGCAACTGATTTCGGCTCAGGTCATGATCTCATGGCTTGTGGGGCTAATGAGTTTGAGCCTGGCATCGGGCTCTGTCCTGACAGCTCGGAGCCTGGAGCCTACTTTGGATTCTGTGTCTCCTTCTCTCTCTGCCCCTCCCCTACTCATGCTCTGTTTCTCTCTCAAAAATAAATATTTAAAAAAATTAAAAAATTAAATTAGCAAGGGCAAAGATTGCTTTTTTTAAATTACAAAGTGAAAACATACCCATTGAAAATATGGAAAATACTGAAAAGTAAAAAGAAAAAAATAGAGAAAAAAATTACCCATTAAAAAATTACAGTTCCATCATCTGTAAACAATTATTGCTAACATTTTAATATATTCCTTTCGCATCTTTTTTCCTTTGTATTTTCAAAAGCATTTTTCTCTCTCCCTACTTACTATATACTATAAAATAATGTTCTATAACCTCTTCTTAAACATGATTTTTTGAAAAATGATTACATAATATAGCATCACATAGATAATACCATACTTTATATTTAATCAGTTTCTATTCTAATGCTGGGATGATCATTTTTGACATAAATCTGTGGGTATGGCATCATTTTCTTGATTTCACTTCTTAGACATAGAATCATTGACTCAAATGGTATAAACATGTTTAAGTTTCATAATACATAGCACATAAGTATTTCCTCCAATAGATGAGAAAAATAAGCCAGATTGCTGAGAATCAGAGGTTCAAATGTTGAGGTAATATTTTCACCCACCATACTGGCAAAGATTTAAAAGGCTGGCAATGCCCAGTGTTGGTGAGGATGAGGGCATATGTGTTCTTTTATAGATATATTGATAAGAAAGAAAATTGGCTATTTAGAAGTATATATACAAACAATGCATGAATACATCCTTATAAAATTTCAGTTAATACAGAAATATACAGAGTAAAAATCGAAAGTTCTCCTTCAGTCTCTCAACTCCACTACCAATCAGTTGGTACATTTCTGGAGGGCAGTTGAGAAATGAGTATAAAAGTTTGGGGCACCTGGGTGGCTCAGACGGTTAAGTGTCTGACTTTCGCTCAGGTCATGATCTCACGGTTCGTTTTGAGGCTTGCGTTGGGCTCTGTATGTCAGCTCAGAGCCTGGAGCCTGCCTCAGATTCTGTGTCTCTCCCCTCTTACGCTCTCTCTCTCTCTCTCTCTCTCTCTCAAAAATAAAGAAACATTAAAAAAATTTATTTTAAAGTTTAACACATGCCCAGTCTTTGATCCAGAATTTCTACTTCTAGAAATGCATTCTAAGGAAAAAATAGTGTAAGTTCTAAGAGATATAGACAAGACTGTCCATCCCAATATTATTCATAATAACAATAGCTAACACTTACCAGTAATTTATGATATGCCAGGAACTGGTCTAAAAATGGGTTAGCTCATCGGATCCTTACAACAACCTTATGATAACAGCAGGTATTGTGGTTATTTCCCTGTTATTGATGAGAAAGCTGAGGTACAGAGAGGTCACAAAGCTAAGTAAGTGGCCCTAGGGATTCAAATCGAGGCAGTCCGGCTCTGCAGTCCGCACTTTCCACCTCCATACTATCTTGTCTATATTGCTACACCAGTGACAACATAAGAAAAAAATCTGTCTAATCAAAAAGGAATTCGTTAAATAAATTATGATATATACATACAGTGGAATATCATCAGCTTTTACAATGTTGTTACAGATGGGTATTCATTAACATGAGAGACCAAAAAAAAAAAAAAAAAA